>NC_137960.1:27684057-27688733 GCF_963924665.1 Micromys minutus
TACAAATTTACAACTATTTTATTAAACAACAATGGAAGAAGGTAATAAAATTCATGTGAATGTAGAGACTTCTACTTCAGGCTGTGACAAAATAAATGGCATCAAAATGCATGTCATGCCCAACTGCACATCACATAAATAGGCCTTGAGGATCATGCTATGGAAGGATGTGGTTGTGCAGAGAGGGGAGAATAGCATTGAGAGATCCATGATTACCTTGGGCCATTGCATGGAGACAATATTTGGACCATATTTAAAAGGTTCTCTCCAACCTGATCTGAGAACACAAGTGTCAGTCTATGGTTTCTTGGAGTAGCTGGGACTCATGTAGCTGTGTAATAAAGAGAATGCTTGTGGTCAAAAATAATGAGGGCAGACACAAGGTCTGTCATTGAAAAAGAAGGAAGGGTAGGTGGCAACAAAGTTTTAGAAAGGGGAAAGAAGAAGGAGAGAAGAAGAGGCAAGATGGAGGAGCACATGGATCATTCTCTCTGCATGTCTCTGTATAGGTAAAGGTTGTTATGAATATTTTATAATGAATGGATTTGTATAGGATGATTTGTCATGTCTAGATGAGCATATTATACCATTTGGCTCTGATTTTATGGTGTGGACGTTTTGTAGATTGTAAAATTTGCTGACAAAATCTGAGATAAGTCATTGCTGAATTACAAGTTTCTGGAGTTTTGAGTCTGTCAGGCTGTCTGGAGTATGGGGAGAATTCAAGGATATCAGAGGGCGGCCGCCAGTGAGACAAATATATTGTTAGTTCTGTGTGGCATGCTTGTGCCGGTACTAGCATGTGAGCAACAGCAGATGAGATGAATATATAAAGTTCCATATGGCCCACTGGAACAAGAACTCACATGGCAGAGACCACCTGGGTCAGAGAGTACCTGGGGACAGCGTGGTAAGGCACCATGATGAAACTGGTCACAGAACTTTTTACTATTCATCTCAACAGATGCTTATACAAGCAGTGTGCCACAGAAGCTTATCAAATGGTATTATCCAAGCTCTCACATGATAAATGTCATCATGTACACAAGACAAAGCAGAATAAGGCTTATTATGATCATAGTTAAGATGTGGGTATGAAACTGAAATCGATCAGTAAAGAAACTCAACACCTCAGGTACTAGATGGATTATCAGTGGTTTTGTATATTCAGGTAACATAACCTTTAGTAGACTATCCTCAAGGGTGTGCTAGTTTTTGTTTACTGATGCACAACAAAGTTTAGGACTAAGCTCAGACAAGATTTTGGATATAACTTAGAAACTAAACCACAAGAAGTTAGAGTATAGAGAAACATTTGGGTTTTTAATAGATCTGCTACCATATGGTTTAAAAACACATCAAAAAAAAATCAATAGGACCAGCCCCTACCTAGAATAAATGACTACTCTCATATACAAACACATTGTCTAGAAGATTCTTTTATGTAAAGACAGAAGTGTCCATTATCTCTACAAATCTGCTATTACAAACCCAAAACTAGTTCTTGCATTTCTTCTAGACTGCGAAATGATCTGCATTTTATGAAGATATTTGCCAGTTGAATGAAGAATTTTTACTTGCTTAAGTTGAATGGACAAAAACAATACTTGCAACCCATCTGCTATAATTCTAAAATAATCCATGGACTGCAGAGAAGTCTGTATTACAAGTCATGTGGTATCCTATGGCCACACAGACATAGAGTATTTGCAGTCAAAGATTGAACTGAGTCGCATTATGCACAACAACAATGGAAAAGACCCTGCTTATGTTACAGAACCATGGGAGAAAAGCAGCAGGTTCTAAATTCTAAGTCTCTCATGCTAATTCTATTTTCTTCTTCTCCTGATTCATTTGGAAGAAACAGTAGTCATGAAATTCTGCTATTGTCCATGAACCAGATAAAAGACAAAAACTATTGAAAGCTGACTAGGATATATTTATGTTTTTCAATAAAGGAAGACAGACATCTAAATTTGTGCTAATTCTTCTGCCTAGTATTATTGTAATGAGATAAAGAAATATCTTTATCACGGAGGCTATCCTAATTATATAAATTGGAAAGTATTTGTAATTGCCATAGTAATCCATTTTCTGAATCTTCATTAAAATATTGTAAGAAAACATCAAAAACAACAATTAGATCATTGGAAAATACTAATTGAGTAATTTCTTAGTGAGATGGTTTATAATAAAATACTGCAAGGGAGAAGAGACTCATTGTCTGTCCTGTTTTCATTTCTCTTGCAGTAAACTGTCGTGACAAAAAGTAAACTTAGAAATAAAGGAATGGGTTTGATTTACAACTCTAAGTTACAGTTCATTACTAGAAAGAAACCAAGGCAGCACCTCAAACTTCTAGGTTCATTACATCCACATTCAAGAGTAGAAAGGGATGAAGTAATGTTTGCTTGTTTGGCTGCTTGCTTGCTTTCTTGCTTGCTTTTATCTGACTTTCTCTTATCTAACTAGAATCTCGTCCCTAAAAAATGATACTACCCACAATAGGCTTGCTTACTTACATCAATAAAGATTATGAAACATCTCCAAATACATCCTCTGGACAACCATATCTATAAATATTTCTAATTGATACTTCTCACTGAGATGATTATAAGTTATCAAATTAACACAAAACTAGTCAGCAATGAAGAAGCCAGTTACAAAGTATCCAAGGCAATGAAGAAACAGATGAGAGTATAATCAAAGAAAAACTTGACCTTGACCATTTAAATGGTTATGAGAAGAGTTTTTACAGAGCCATTCATAGAACAAAGGGTTCACTACTTTCACCGATGCTATCTTTCAAATTTCATTATTATAAAAAAAAAACTTGCAAAAATATTCACACACTGGACATAAGGCGTTTTTTTTTTTTCCACTTTTTTCACAGGTATTCTGATTAAGAGGTCTTGGAACATGATTGTTTTAGAACCCTCTTATGTAGTATTAAGATGAAATTCACCTTCAGTAATCCCATATTCTATTTTATTTGCTCTTATAAAAAAGTTACATTTTCCTTCCCTTTCTTTCCTCCAAACCATTCTATATACTTCCCCTTCAAATTTATGAACTCTTATTTAATTAATTGCTATTATATGTATATATGCATATGCATGTATATTCCTAAATATAAACTTCCATGTCCATATGATGTACTAGTAGGTACATTTTAAGGCCTATTTGACACTGGGCAACCATTTGGTGTGTTTTTTTTGGGGGGGGGTGGTGGGGAGATTATGCCTTCTTCCTCATTTACTTATAGTGCTCTCTGAAGGCTTAATTCCTTGTAGGCTTTTGCCCATCCACTTGATCATGTGAATGGCTGTCATTTTGATGAGCTCACGTTTGGGCAGTAATGCTAGTGAGACATTATAAGCATTGCTTCTATCGGCATCAGAAGGCACAATTTCACAGCAGACTCCAATATTTTTAAGTAGAATTAGAACCCATTCTCTCTGTGTTCAACCCATGTCCATGTCATCATTTCTGGAATCTAACTAGCTGCATTGTGCTACAATGGAAACAAAATTGCTATGAGCAAAGTTATTATGTATATATGCTTCTCAAAATTGATGGCAAACAAAAGCAAAGCTCCATCCACTACATCTCAAATGTATTCCAATTTTCCAGTGTCACTTTAATGAGTATTTTTGTTTAATTCAGAAAAGTAGCACAGCTCCTCCAAGTGAAAATGTTTATTTATATCAGAGTCATCAGTTACTGGGAGAAGTACAATAAAGTTCTGGATGAGATAGCAATCTAATTCCTGCAGGAAGCCTGGTATTTAAAACAATATAATCTGCATTATCAACATTTGCTGGGAATGTTGAACAAGTAGAATTTCCTTTTTTTTTTTTTTTTTTTTTTTTTTTTACCCTAAGTAACAGATAACAAAGCTCAATTCACCAGAATGCCCTGGTGCCAGGAGTCCCAGTAAGCTCCCATTTTTAATTACTCCTCATAGCTAAGTGGAGACAGTGAAAACACTTAATTCCATAGGCAGAGGGTCCTGTGACACCTGTGGACTTTCAGTACAGTTCAGGAAGTAATGCTTCCTTTCCAGTTCCCATCACCATTAAATCCAATTATTCCTTCCAGTGCAGCTTTCACATAGTCCACCAAAAAAGTGATTGCTCATTTCCTTGAGAAACTGTATCCCACTTCCCCCTGTTCTAAGTAATCTGAGCTTTTGTTACCATCTCTCCCTCCTGTGTCCTCTGGTTAATGTAGAAACTCAGAAGAAATTTCTTGACAGAGAAGTCAAGAGGGTCTCTCACCTGACAGATTAGCTTTTACATTTCAGGGATTTGAGAGCTCAAAGGGGCCTTTCATACTACCAGCATTCAGTCTCTTGTTTTCTAGAGGAGGAAAATGAGGCCCATACAGAGGTCTGTGGTGGATCCTAAGTTCTTCCCATGATCCTGCTATGTACAGAATCCAGGAAGCTTGAGTAGGTAAAGTAGGCAGAACCCCTACCCTCAGGAATTTTTTTTTTTTTTTTTGCTTCTTTTTTTTTTTTTTTTTGAACAACTTTATTTTAAAAAACAAATATAAATGTAAAAATTTTAAGGATTTTTGCATAAAAGTATACGAATACATTTTTGTCAATGTTTGGATTATTTTTTCAAAGGTTTGATACTGTGCATTAAGGTCTTACTAGTTACAATGAGCAT